>NC_063193.1:11226886-11266886 GCF_017589495.1 Alosa alosa | reverse complement strand
AAATGAGTGAAAAATATGGTAGGGGTCCAACACTTTTTAGAGGTTCTGAATGAATGCACACTGGCCTTGGACTGGCCTTTTTAAGTGATCTCTTTTTAGTTATCCTCTCCCATGTGGTTTGGTAACTGTACTTAATAAAAAATAAAATGAGTGAAAAATATGGTAGGGGTCCAACACTTTTTAGAGGTTCTGAATGAATGCACACTGGCCTTGGACTGGCCTTGTTTCTACTTCCTGCGCCATCTGTTCCTCAAAATACCCAGGTTCATCACCCAGAGAAGTGCCCCCTCTTTTAGCCAAGCTGAGAGACGGATGGAAACACTGAATAACAAAATGTATGAAAGTAATGGAAGATGACTGTACAAAAACTGTGGGCAAAGAATAATGGCTGGCCACAAATGTAACCCTCCTTGTATGACTAATGGAAAAGTGCCACGTGGCAGTAATTGGCATCAGGTGGCATTGCCCTAAACAATGATGTGAGGCGGTTTCTACAGGCTGCTGGGCATATCCTTTCATCCACTGAAGCCCCTCGTGCCAATCCAAGTGACCACACAATTTGGCAGTCCACCAGTCATGGAACCAAGGTTGCATTTTAAACCAAGCATTCCATTCTCTTAGAGCTGCCATATGGCAGTAGATGGCAGTGTTGAAGGATGCACGGTATGCCAAAAGGGTCCTATCCACAGTGACTGTCTTGGTTCATCCATTTACAAATAGGATCATTGTATTCCAATGTAAATGGCAAAAAGAAATCTCACCAGAGAAAGGGTAAAAATTAAGCAGAGAAACCACCAGCAAAATCATAACTGATTGCCAGTCTGAAAAGTTACAAAAACTTACTAGGGAGATTGTGTATATAAGCAGGTAAACATATCCACAACATGCTAGCACCAAATGTAAGCTATGAAAAGTGATAATGACCAATATTTTACACGCAGTAATGAGTAGCCTTAGTGGTACGTTAGGCTACTGTTTGGGAGGTTACAATCAATCTTGACAGTGTTTTAGATACATTACTTGGGATTAAGTCACACAGCAACCTAATCTACTCAAGATGACCTTGAGTGTCTCCCTGTAGATGTGCTTTTCCGGGGGCCGGGGGGATGGGGGGGAGGCATGCACTGTGACCCTGTGCAGCAAATCTACCACTTTTGGAAAGCCCTTTATAAGGATATATAGTTTTCAGACTGTCATGTTACCAGATCAATGTCCTGAGAAACATTGAGAAGTTTATTTATTGACAGTAACCGCTAAGTGAACCGTGACTCTACAGGGAATGCTTTTTTTCGGATGTATTTTTTCATTGCTTAAACAAGGCAGAAGAGTCTCCAAGAGCACAGACAATTCACAATACAGAACAAAGATCCCCTTGAAGCTCAGAGGAACCATGTGATATGGAAAACAAAAAGAAAAGAGGAAGGGAGAAGAAAGACAAGAAAGAAAAGAAAAAAAAAACAATGGATTTGCCAATGCTCTCCTCTGGTGAACTCCTATGTACTGACAGGGAGTTATTTTGCCTCAGATGACTCTTACCTTAGAAGACATATGTGGGAGTGCTGGTGCTTGCTATATCAACTTACAAACACTCACCCTGTGTGAGTCTAACCGGCTGTGAACCCATCGGATGCTTCAACGCCTTAGGAGAGGTCACGCTTAAAGACTTTCCACCGTCTACTCACGTATGTTGCAACTGCACCAGCTCTGTCTACTATGAGGATCACAACCCTTAGCCAGACTTCTACAGAGTGTGCCTTAGAAATAGCTATACTAGAACATCCTTTAGCAGGCACCTGTGTACACACGGTTTTAGAAAAATGAGAAAGAGAGAGAGAGAGAGAGAGAGAGAGAGAGAGAGAGAGAGAGAGAGAGAGAGAGATCTACTGTACATCCAGCCTGGGTGATAGAACCTCACTGAAGGACTGGATAGGGATTGAGTATTTTGCCTATTTCACATTCTCCACAGCAAATTCACATTCTGACAAGTTCTGTCTACAGCTCTGAACATCAACATTTGTCATGGAGGTTACTAGTGTAGAATCTAGCAAATAAAAAAACAGTTTAGTTGAACTGAACGTGTTTACTGCAATTTTAATAACTTCAAAAGGATTATTGAAGATGGCTGATGGACCATTGATTTGTCCTTGTCAAAAGATCCATTTTGTGCATAATCTACGCAGCATAAATATGTGCACAGAAAACACTTGAACCAGTGCCATGTTTGACACCGGGAAACCGACAGAGAAGCAACACAAACAGGCTCACCACAAAGACATATAGTGCCACAGCAGTCATTAACCTGTCACAACACATGAATGATAGATTGATCTCCCCATATTAACATGATTAAATGGCCCTAGCCGGGGCTGTGGAAAGTGCAATTAAACTCATCAAAGTTGAAAAAGAACAATGAAGCAATAGCATGATATCAGAAAGAGAGGTCAATAGCAGAAGATTAATCCCACTTTTATAAGTGTTCCTGACGCTGCTCGCCCTCAATGGGCCATCCACCAATGAGAGTGCAGCATCCTCTCTGTCATCGCAGAGAGTGAGACCATGGCCATCAACCTCTGTCCACTGATTTAAATGTGTGCCATTAACCGAGGGCCCAAAGGTCACCCATCTCAAAATGTCACCTCGACATTGCAGTTGACCTTTCCTATATTGCAACAATGGTTTGAAATATCTAACCATATACTTGACTTTAGCTTCCAATTAAACCCTAATAAAATCATTCATATTTTAAAATGACATAACACATGGATATGGAATACGGATGGATGTGTGTGTGTGTGTGTGTGTGTGTGTGTGCGTAGGGGGATGGGGGGTCCATTATCACAGTGAAGCAAAGCTTAGTTGTCTAGTAGCCATTTCACTACAGTATCAATATTGTTCATCTAATGAATTATCTAGATAATATTTACTACATTAGATCTCTGATCAGGTTACATACTGGTTGAATAGAGCTTCAGATCCCTCTCTGATCTCGTTTCAGGGCCTGAAGTATGTGATATGCGGTTTCTTTTCCAACACTTTACCGTGTCCATTTATCTAAAGATGCAATCTGCCTGACTAAATCATCAGCCAAAGTCAATAACGCCCACTGTTAACAAACAGCCCATACCAAACAATCCACAAATCACCCAGCGTGCCTTCTACCGTGGGAGGCCTGAAAGTAAAAGTGAGACCTGCTCGCCAGCATTTATGTTCAGGTTACACACACTGCTGGACAATAGCCCTGAAACCCACTTACATTTCAGGGCCTAGCCAATCCAGGCAATAAATCACAGGCAGTTTCAGTAAATGGGCCTGTCACTCACATTATGTTTGCATTTAGCATCCAAAATATTATTCTATCAAAGTGTTTTTATTGGATAGTCAGAGGATGTAGCATAGGGAGTTGCACCGGCCTCCCTCGGGAATTCGTCGTCTTCTGAAAACATAGCCATAGCATGGGGCTATTGGGCATCTAAAACACATGCACACACGCACACACACACATACACACATACACACACACACACACACACACACACACACACACACACACATACTAAAAGCGATTTGGAATGCAAAGTTTTCCAACATGACCTGAAGCCAAAACAAGCTTGGATGATGCCTCAAATCAGCATCTGTTAGCTCAAATAAACACATTTGGTTATTGTTATTAACTTTGAGAAAGACTGATATGGGGGCACGTTACGAATATCACAGCCATGACACCCAAAAACATCATTGCTAAACAAGCACAAACACAACAAAGGGTTTTTAGTGTGCAAACAGCAAAGGTCTTCTGCGACATTCTGCAACGCCTCTGTAGTTAATGTTGCAAGTGCATTTCTGAAGTACACAGAATGATTTGACACCATAGAGTAATTTTCACTTCAGTATGGCTCTGAGAATTGTATTTCATTTTTACTAGGTTGGCTTGGAATGGCTTTGAAAATGTATTAGAACTTCTTGGGAAACTAGATTCAAAGTGTGAAATGTACACAAATAAACACTTGCAAACACTTGCAAACACTTGCAAACACACACACACACACACACACACACACACACACACACACACACACACACACACAAGCACATTCAGTAACACACACAAACAAATGCACATGTCAATACCATCTGCATACACATAAAGAGAACAAATGATTTCAGCATCCATGTCCAACTGGATACAACAGACATTAGTCTTAATGAAGCCCACGCCTTCAGCAAACATGTCACTCTCTCTAAATATAACCGTAAATGGCAGCAGCTCCTCCATTAACAAGCCAAACATAAAGATGAAAAAGAACAAGAAGAAGACATCCCATGAGAGGAGAGACACACACACACAAAAAGAAAGTGCCTTTAGTGTTTTATGGATCAGTCTATTAACTTGTCATTGCTCTCTTCCAAGGTCCCCCTGCCCGACCGACTGCTAGTCGAGCACTCACTGGTGCCTCAGATCTCAGCAGCAACCCCAGATGTGATGTATTGCACCCCAATATGGAACAATGCCAGCAGTTTTCACCAGGAGGTAGATGTTTAAGGGCAATTGTCAAATGTTGTTCCCTAGCAGAGTATTTGTTAACAGCTGTCTGCTAAGAAGCATTGGAAGTTTTGGTGGTATTAGTGCACTATGAAGCTCATAATAGGCAATATGTTATGACATTATTCAGAAGTACAGCGTGTGGTATGCCGCAATATAACTGGAAGCTGGCCATCACATACTGGATCGTGAATACTACAGAATATGCACTGTGTGGCTGCATGGAGACTCGTTTGTGATTCAGATTGCAACAGTTTACTGCTCTCAAGTGCACAGGACGTGAGTGTGTTTGGAAAACCACACAAGGGATTTCAATGACTAAGAAGAATGTGCAATGATTTCTGGACTCTTCCGACACAATAAATTTCCCGTAACTACTCGTAGCTAAGACCCCTTAGAACCTATTGCATGTGGACAGAAAAATTAAATCATTATGGCAATTAATCATAAGCTCTAAATCAACATCTATGTCTCCTACACTCTGCCCATCACTGAGACAGAAAGGAACAAAGATCATGAAACAATCTTTGCACCAATTGAAATGGGTTGGAAAAAGCTCTAAGTGCTCAACTATTTTCTGGGTGCTTTTCATCACACCTTGGAGTGTGATGAAAAGATTTGGAGAAACCTCAGGATGCTATAATTAATTGAAGAAGCCCCACTGACTATTTAACTCACTCTCCATGCCCTGAAACGCGTGGGCCCCAAGGTATCATAGCTCTGGTTTCATTATGCTAAGAGGAAGCATTACGTCTTGTATAGCGGCGAAGGCAAAGTCAAACGGATGGAGGCTCAGCAGTCAAGTGTTGGTACAATTATAGCACACGGTACAGGCAGCCCTGCAGGAGCACAGATGCAAGAGGGAGAGAGAGAGAGAGAGAGAGAGAAGGCTGGAGAGATGCACTCAAGAGATGGAGGGAGCTGGACAGGGGAATATGTGTCCCATTTTTCCATGGATCGCACAGCCAAAGCAAGCCAACTGCCACTAAACCAGTGGTGTGTGTGGGATAGGGGTATGAGGTGAACGATTGCCATTTTCTTGTCTATAGCCTAAAACCATCTCATTCAAGCTTTCATCCCCAATCATGTTTTCCAATTTTGTTCCCATTTGTTTAGGCCCACCTTTAACATTAAGAATTCTGAGTGAGTGCAAATCCATTAAATAGTACCATTATTGTCATTATTGTCATCATAAAAGTGTTATGTGAAATGAGTTATTTCTGTGAATCCTCTCAAAACACGCCATGATACCAAATGTAGCCTATATCATCTCCAAATCGCTGAACTCGTATATTTTTTTATCTTAGCTACACTTGTGCTGCCTCCTAGACTCACTTGGAGGACTACTTATATCATTCACTCTTTTCCCAACTCTAAGTATGCTTCACATTACATCTCAGGCTGTCCAAATCGTCCTTATGTCTTAACCAACACAACATCATAAAAAATCTGTCTTAGGCTACCCTTCATCTTAGTTATCCCCCATTTTTGATCCAATGTTAGATTCATGATTTGCACTGAACGTCCATAGTGGAAGTGTGAGGAGATGAAGTCTCTTCAGAGAGATAATAGAAAGAAAGAGAGAGAGAGAGAGGGAGAGATGTGGAGTGAGGGAGAGAGAGACTATAGATCCGTAATATTTTACCATAGACACATCTACCTTGTAGGGTAAATGACAGCAAGTTTATAGCCTACATATTATATCACATTGTTACGCTCGGTTGCCAATGGTTTTCTCAACCGCATAGTTTGCTTTGCTCCCTGCACATTGAATATTGTGATTTGCTGTGATATGCTGGAAACAAAATAATTCCTCAAAATTGTACATCAACCAACGATCTTATAAATCACGGTCTTATTCCATAATCACAACCTATGCCACAAAATCCTCTACTGACAAGCCCGAACTCCCCTGTGTTCCAGATCTTGTAGGCAAACGCTCTGAAATAATTTACGAGTAAATTAGTCAAACTTAGGCTTATACATTTTAAGATAAATATTCGTATGCACCTTATGAGATACAGAAAAAACGAACTTTCAAAACGAACAATCACAGGTGGAACTACAAAGGTGCTCTGGTTGTACCCTCCCTAGGGAGTTCTATGGTTCTGCTCCTAGTTGTATGAATGTTTTTTGTTTTGTTTTTTAACAAGCGCAGTAAGGCTTACAAGCCGTCACCCAAGGAATCGTTAAAGCTTGTGCCAAGCGTCTTACCTTTAGCTGCATTCGGGACAGCAACGCTCAGGAAAAGAGCGATGGAGACGAGAAACGGTCCCATCCTCGCAGTTGTTGCGGGCTTGAGTGCCAAGGTTACCCGTACGAGAAGCAACGGAAAAACTTCCTCCCTCCTCGCACTAAAGCAACAGTGATTAGTGATTATCTCCTGGAGTGCTGATCGTTAATCCTGTGATTTTCTCTCTTTTTTTCCAGAGACACAGATAGTGCGCAGCAGTGCGCGGAACGCTTGAAGTATGCCCGGGCTCCGCTTCCCTCTTTACCGCAGTGGTACGCGTGGCGGTGATGGAGCGAATCCGTGCGAGTCCTGATCAAGCGAGCTCACTGTGTACAAACAGCAAGTGAAGAACGGTGAGAGGTGGTCACCACGGCGCTTGAACAGGGGCGCTGTCTCACTGATAAAGACAAACCTTGCTCCTCCCCACACGTCCAGCCACTGCCAATACAAAGCAGCGCAAAATCCAACTGGGTGGGACCTATAGTACATTTCCTAGGGCACCGTTTAGCCTCGGGGAAAGCGGCCGTGTTTCCGCTGATGTAAACCAGGTACTGCGACTTAACTGTTCCAACTATTCCAGAACTCTGTAGAGCCTTCGTTGATCAGAGAATTCAACTACTTATTCACCCTTCACCCTTTTTGGATGAATGACTCTGAACCAGCTTTAATGTGCTACCTAAAATCTCTCTCTCTCTCTCCATCCCACCAGGGAGTACCTAATTAAAAACATGTCATGAATTATAATACAATATATACATTGAACAAAGACAGCTAACTTGCGGGTGCTCAGGTCACACAGCTATCATGTTCAGCATTTGGTATCATCTAATTATGATGAAATTTCCCCAAGAAGAAAAACAGCCACAAAAAAAAAACATCAAAGCAAATTATTACATAATTATATATGGTAAATAGGACCTTTACCCCAAGGCAATCATATTCAACTGTGTTCAGGGAAGCAAGCTGAACATTGCATACTATCTCGGCCTCAGGAATTCATTGAGTTCTGTTAGAGGCAAGATAGCAGGCATTTTCAAAGTGCAATACTGCTGGGACCACAGTACCCATAGCATGCCACAGGATAGACCTCAACAGAACCTCTCTGTAGCCTACCATCCTTAGTGCCATGTTTCTGAATCAATGAAAGAGTCATTTTGCATACTGGTAGCATCAGGGATGGATTACTGCATGGGCCTACCAGGCCCAGGCCCAGGGGCCCAAGGGGTCAGGGGGCCCTGAAGCCCAAGCCTTTGCATGGAATCATTGCCTCAATATCAACAAATCAGGATGTAGGCTATGAATCTGATTGAATTTAGTATTGGCAATCCCCAAAATGCACCAGAATACAGGAAATCACATCAAACAAATTAAAAAAATTCTGGGGGAGGACCCCCAAACCCCCCCTCCCACATATACGACAATTAGTGGGGGGCCCTTAATACATCTGGGCCCAAAGGCCCCATTTGGACATCAATAGGTCTATGTAACCTATTTTGGACATTATTCAGAGGTCCTGTGGATGTCAATACTGGACGTCGTGAAAAAAGACGTCATCTGGCATTACAATCTGCACCTGAAATTGGACGTCCAAAAATAGGTCTCTTTGCGCAGTGGGATCTAGCATGTATAGACACATGCGTGTTTGATAGCACATATAGGCCTACTTGTGTTGAATCAGACCTATATTATTAGGCCCGGACTAGACTGGGTCAACAACTGAAGCACTCCGTTTGCATAGCGTAAAATGTTTTGTTGAACGTATGCACCGCTATCACGTCTGGTGTAGCCAGCTCATTTTTACAGCAGACGCTAAGTGAATGGAACGCTTCAGTTACGTGCCTGGTGTAGCTGTAAGAGTGTGGTCATTTGCCTGCACAGAGAGAAAAAACAGTGACATAAGAAATCTCATAGTCCAAGTCGGTTCAGTTCTGTTTGATCCATCTTTCATTCCTGGGCTAGGCCAGAGAAAGGGCACTATCCCAGGTTTCTAGCGATGCTGCATGTAAAGATCATGCACTCTGACACCGATTGTACAACACTGTTCATCCATGAGATTGCTTTGTTCAGCAGACTTTGTCAGACTTCAGGACCTCTATGTACAGTCTCTAGTATGCAGTGAGAGAATTGAATTATGGAGTCGCGCGGTAGCCACAGAACAATACATCATCCAGGCTCAGATATATTTGCTATGCATCATAAAAAAATCACAGTGCTTTATTGTTGTCCTGCATTGTGTTTATTCTGTGTTGTCCTCCTCCCCCTCTGTCTATTTGTCTCTCTCTCTCTCTCTCTTCTCTCTCTATTTCTCTCTCTCTCTCTCTCTCTGTGTGCCTTGTTTGTGTATCTGAGTGTGCACTTTGTTTGTTCCTGCTGTGACTCCCTCCTTTTCTCACAATCAAGCATTGTTCTTCCTTCTTCCCTAACTCCAGAGACATATTCTGGTAGAGTCCCAGGCCTAGTTTCACCACCTCCTCCTGCTCCCCTTTGTGCTTCGCCAGAACCCTCTGACCTTCTCCTTCCTCTGGGCTCCTAGAGAAGCTGAAATCCTGGACAGCTCAATTCTTTGGCTGTAGTGGTATTTTTAGTTTTCTTTTTTTTTTCAGTCATGGCTGCAGCTTAGCGATGGGGAACAATTTGGGGTGTATAGTCCACTGAAACCCTGGATGACCTGCCTGGAGTCCATTTAAGTATAAGTATATAAGTATAAGTATATATACTTTTTTAATCCCGTGAGGGAAATTTGGTCTCTGCATTTAACCCAATCGGTGAATTAGTGAAACACAAACAGCACACAGTCAACACACAGTGAGGTGAAGCACACACTAATCCCGGCTACAACGGCGGCGCTCGGGGAGCAGTGAGGGGTTAGGTGCCTTGCTCAAGGGCACTTCAGCCGCGGCCCACTGGTCAGGGCTCGAACCGGCAACCCTCCGGTTACAAGTCCAGAGTGCTAACCAGTGGGCCACGGCTGCCCACATTTGTCTTCCCAGCTGGCAGTTTTACACACCCTTATACAATGCATAAAGTGCATTGTTCTTTTTTTGTCCTCAAAGTACGGTGGGCTCATAGTGCATATACTGTATGTTCAGTGTGTGGGCCATAAATAACGTTACATTATGCAACCCAAGGGACAGGCATTTGGGGAGCTACCGTGTTATTCTTCATGCAAGGACTAGGGAAATGTGACATACCATCCCACTCTGTATACTGTCCCTCTATGGAGTATCATTAAAAATGAGAAGAGGAAGATGAGGAGAAAGAAGAAGAAGAAACAGAGCAAGAAGAACAAGAATTGTTACTTATGCCATGCCTCAAGCTAAGAAAATACCAAAACAAACCATAGTGCGTTTTTGAGGGCCACTCTGGGGAGGTTTTTACCCTTATCTTCTTTTCCCTTTTTGCCCTGCAACTGACTGCGCTATGTCATGCAGTTCTCCATCACTCATCCACTTTCCATTTTTTTCTCTCTGTCTCTCTCTGCATCCCCCTGTTTTGAATTCTGCCCAGAGATGCCTGGTGGAGAAAAGAGAGGCAACAGGAGCTGATTAGGGGCCCTGAATTAATTCTGAGGTAAATAAGACTTTCTTTATTTACATTACAAGAGAGCGCAGCAGTATCACTCTCAACCATCATGACCATTGCTGTGTTCACAGCTGGACTGTCCACATATCAAAGGAGCAACAGTCTTCCAGTTCAGTCAGCTCATTGAAATTTTAGAGGCACCACTCCATTTTATGAATGGCTTTGTATCAGCAGATTTCAACCAAAAATCATGTAGAAAACAAAAAGAAACTCCAAAAAGTGTTATTATTATCTGACAGAATAAGTCAATGTTGCTTTAAAGTGACTCATTCACACACAAGTCTTGTAAAGACACTTAATGACAATTCAGTATTTCACAGACTAGCAGGAAGGCAGCAGGGTTGGAAACATTTGAAGGTGGCAGAGCCGAAATGGCAGATGCTTTAATGGATTGCAATGAAGGAGATTTTCCGTGATTCACAAGCGAGTGACCATAATAACTGCTCCTTGCCTCCGCACGGCACTTTCCATCTGTTTCCATTGCCGTGAAGCCAAAGGAAGTGTCTGGCTACGCGGAGATACGCTTGGCCTGAACGCGGTGTTTCTTCCATCCACATTTTAAAATGTGTATTGTCAGTTGATCGCAGTGTTTGAAAATGGTGTCTGGCCAAATCAACAAGTTCAGCCACCCTGTTTGGCTCATTACAGAGAGTTAACAGCAGCCATGCTGGGGTTCTCACTGCTAGGGTTTGAAGCTCAGTGTAAACAGCCGTGCCACTATGGCAATGGTAGATCAAGTGTCCTTTCATTGTACAGTATGTGCACTGCTCGTTAAGTGCAGTCTCTGTGGGGAGACAGAAAACACGTAATTAGTTATTTGTCATTAGTGTACGACAATGTGATATTTGGTGAAAAAGATTTATTTCTCGCTGTGAAAATTCTTCTGAAGTATTCCAAACAGATGTCTCCTCCTCTCATAGCATTTCCTCTCCCTCTGGAAGGACAGCCGGAGAGTGATTCTGTGGAAGACATTGATGATGGATGCCTTCTACTCACTTTATTGTTACATTCAGTACCGGGCACACAAACAACAGAGCACTGCAGTGTTTCTTGGGGTCACTGGGCTTTCATGGCCTAGTTTCAATGACAGTGTTAACTTTCCATCAGTAGCTGTCCCTGAATGTCTACAGCAAGATTGATTGAATGAGAAAAGTCATCAGGTACATGCAGGGTTTTTTTCTGGACTTTCATGAATAGATGTTTTATTTTTCCAAGGGAGGTAAAATATTTATTTCTGATTGGCGGGTATTTGTATCAATATTTCATTTTTTTTCTGCCTCACATTACATCTTGGAGATCTCTGCCTCTGTCATTATTTGCCAGCATTAATGTTTCTCAAAGATCAGATATCAGACACTTGCAACTCATAGTTGTCCTTGGCAGAAATACTGCTGAAAGTCTTTCTAATGCATTTTAAGCTAACCTTTCCACCACATGATACTCCTGTAGAAATTCTCTAGAAATCCTTGTGGTCTCTCTGTAGAAGCCATTAGATAAATACACACAACACAACATGGAACAATCTCACCACATGGACTGATATAAACAGAACATCATACAGACTTTATTTGTAAAACAGATTAGTCAGTGTGGTACATATGTGGCTACATACATGAATTTATGCACATAATGAACTCAGTTGAGGAATGAGGAAAAAGCAATAAGCTACTTAGGCAAGGAGAATATGGAGGATTTCTTACCTGAGTTCATAATATGTGGGACCAAATCTCAACATGCTGCATTAATATTTTGCCTGTTCTATGGAAAGTGAATGTTGCACCTACTGTCACATCCTACCCCCACCCCCCGCCCTTCCCACCCATACCTGCCTGGGCCAACTCCCATCTTCCCCCGGCAGCCATAGGGACTAATTTTTTGTGCCATACATCCATATATCAATGGGCCGAAATGGGAGGACTATATTTCTCCCCGCACCGAGATCAATAAGCCATGCACCCACATCAGACAGTGAGATTTACTGCACAATGGTTTGAGTTATGAACACATCAGCCAGCTCCACCTCAGTCGCCACTCACTCCACCCTCCGTACATCTACGGAGACCCTGAGAGGACAAACGTGAATCTCTGATCTCAGGCTAATCAAAAAATATCAGACATGAGCTTATAAGTGCACTGCACCATTTGAATGCACTGTGGAGTTTTTTTATAACCCATGTTGGTCACTCTCATGTTATTCCTGCATAATGGTGGCCTGCTCCGCAGTTTCTTCAGTGGTGTTCTGATGTGTCTCTGAAAAATGGCCAACTATGATAAGGACATGTCTGTGTTCACACAGAGGCAGGTCGCATGGGGATAGGGGGCTTCATCCAGGATGCAGTGCCACTCCGATGCAGCATCTCTATTATTATCCTTATTATTGCACTGTTGCACTGTTGGACTACTGTTGGACTACTTTTTGCACCTTCACCATGACACTCACTCTCTTGAGCACCTTACCATGCACACATAACTAAAGGACTACTGTTGGACTACTTTTTGCACCTTCACCATGACACTCACTCTCTTGAGCACCTTACCATGCACACATAACTAAAGGACTACTGTTGGACTACTTTTTGCACCTTCACCATGACACACTTTCTCTTGAGCACCTTACCATGCACACATAACTAAAGGACTACTGTTGGACTACTTTTTGCACCTTCACCATGACACACTCTCTCTTGAGCACCTTACCATGCACACATAACTAAAGGACTACTGTTGGACTACTTTTTGCACCTTAACCATGACACTCACTCTCTTGAGCACCTTACCATGCACACATAACTAAAGGACTACTGTTGGACTACTTTTTGCACCTTCACCATGACACTCACTCTCTCTTGAGCACCTTACCATGCACACATAACTAAAGGACTACTGTTGGACTACTTTTTGCACCTTC
Organism: Alosa alosa; assembly: GCF_017589495.1. NCBI lineage: Eukaryota > Metazoa > Chordata > Actinopteri > Clupeiformes > Clupeidae > Alosa > Alosa alosa. The sequence continues at coordinate 11,253,623 of NC_063193.1, read as the reverse complement.
ACCATGACACTCACTCTCTTGAGCACCTTACCATGCATACATAACTAAAGGACTACTGTTGGACTACTTTTTGCACCTTCACCATGACACTCACTCTCTTGAGCACCTTACCATGCATACATAACTAAAGGACTACTGTTGGACTACTTTTTGCACCTTCACCATGACACACTCTCTCTTGAGCACCTTACCATACACACAGAACTACAGGACTACTGTTGGACTACTTTTGCACCTTCACTCACTCTCTTGAGCACCTTACCATACACACAGAACAGGACTACTGTTGGACTACTTTTGCACCTTCACCATGACACTCACTCTCTTGAGCACCTCACCATGCACACAGAACTACAGGCCCTGTAACTACAAGCGTCTCATGCTTGATAACCCTCAAGCACACTGGATTTTTTACATTTAATATATATTTAGTATTTAGTTTTGTTAGTTTTTCTTATCTCCTACTGTCTCTATTGTACAGTGGAGTTTGGCTATATGTTTATACTTATATTTACCATTTCTGCTGTAAGTGCATGTTGTGTGTGATGTCTGTATGCTACTGAGACCCCCTGAATTTCCCCTTGGGGGATCAATAAAGTATCTATGTATCTATGTATCTATCTATGTATCTATCTATGTATCTATGTATCTATGTATCTATCTATCTATCCTTGTTCTGTTCTTCTTTTGTCAACCAGTCAGAGACCTGCAGCAAGAGGACCCCTTCCAGTGTATTACACGTACTGACACACAAACAGATATATGTATATGGACACACAAAAGACACACATGCAGTGCACAAACTCACGCACAGACACTCACACAGACACACACACACACACACACACACACACACACACACACCTGCACAGACAGCGAAGGACCTCATGTGATGTGCTATGATGAAAATGCATTTAATGTAATGCGCTATAATGAAAATGCATTTATACATTTTATTGTATTTATGTGCACTTAAAAATACACTTTAATGTGCTTTGATGTTCTGCATCCACTGAAGTGGATTTTTAGGGCATTAAGAACGTTAGTACTTAGTTAGTGGCATGTCTAAAATCGATCCAGGACAAGACAATTCTTGAGTTGAAAATACAAGGACAATAATAATAATAATACATTTTATTTATAAAGCGCCTTTCAAGACACCCAAGGTCGCTTAAAAAATAAAGATTCCGGACGGAGTGGCGTAGTCACTAGCATACCCATGACACCAAGATGAAAAATGACAATAGTGTGTCACCAAACACTATTCAGCCATTCAGACACCATGGTCATCAGTTGAGTGTCACTAAGTGAAATCTGTGCACTTGCACGGAGTATGGTGATAATCTAGTCATCATCAAGAAAGCACTGCTCTGGTAGACTTAAAGCATTCAAAGCCAGGAAGATAGCCAGAAGCTCTGATGGCAACGGATTAATAAGCCTTCCAAGGCCAAGGCAGACATCATGTGAAAGCAGCTTCATGTTTGAAATAATCTTAAGCCCATAAAAATGTCCACTGCCATAATGTTGCTGTTTAAAATGTCACATGCACCTAACAATATGATTTGGCCTGTTGGCAGATTCCTCAGTGCATTTTTCACTTCAAAATCAAATACCACTGTGTGAGACTAACAATGCTGTGAGTTTTGGATTGATTGTTTACTTACTGCTCTTTGTCCTTGGCATGCATGTATAGTACAGTTTCTCTTTCACCATGAAAATACAAGAACGGTTTTGTAATGAAATTAATGAATCAAAGTCATTTTTAATAAATGAAAGGAAACTTTATCCAAATTATAATGTAACCACACTGTATAAGCCAGAGTAGTCCTGTATTACCATTACATTACATTTGGCTTGACACATAGTCTATCTATGACATTAGTGATAGTAATGCATTTCTTTTGTTGTGCATGTACAGATGTTTTATTAAGAAATAAAGGTATAGTAATGATTAGACTTTGTATATTTTAGCATCTGCATCTTGAGGCCAAAAATAACTGAATGAAATTGGTTTTCCGATGTGAGTAAAATTGACAGGATAAAAGAAAAACATGCTCCTTTAGGTCTAGACACGACCTCAGTATGACCAATGTTCTTAAAATAGTTTAGAAAATCAGACATGCACTGCACTGGTATTTCCTAATATCAACCGTGGTCAAAGTGAGGGGAAACACATTGAGTCAGTCTGTTTTGATGTAGGAGCAAAGGCCCAGCCAAAAGTGGCCATCGGAGTAAAGAGCCAACAGAAGTTGATGGGACATTGTCACGGCCCCTTGTTTGTGGTTGTCTGGCTGTCTCACCCCACAAAAATTTGGGGGTTTAATGTCTGAACCCTTTAAGGCTCAAATGTATCCAGAGAGTCATGGTCACAAGGGAAATTGTCTCACATCTCCTTTCACTGGTTTCATGTCTGTTTGAAATTGCAATGCTACACAAGGATGTTCTAATATTTATGTCGATGTAGACAAGTTAGTTTATCCGTCAAAATATTTGTAGGAGGTCAAGATGAAAGATGGATTTAATCAACAAGCAAACATACTATGGCCTCTGATTTGATCAGTAATTCCGAACTGAAAATGAAAAGGGTTTCATGTGATGTTTGTGCTAAGCACATTTTTTCCTGGAATGTGTTTACTGAAAGTTAAGGATGGAAATACACTCTAAACTAACTCAGATCACCCTTCAAGTGAATTCTTAGAACGAGTCAGCCACTGATAGCAGTCAGACATCCCTCCATATGGTTCAGAAAGATTGTTCATATCAAATTACTTTCTTTTTACACATAATAGATACTCTACCATAACATATTGCCTGACGTGCTATTGCACATTATAGAGAGATAAAATTACTTGGCCTGCTGTGATATAATTTGAATGGTATACTTTCAAGAGGACTGGTCTTGCCTTCATTATTGCCTCACACACTGTGTTTCAATTTCCTCAACAGTGGTTTTCTTCCCACTGGTGAGAAAAGGAATTGGCCAACTTAATCATTGTAACTGAACTCATTTGAAATTATTGAGCTTCTTTATAAAGCTGAAATTGTGCACTATGTCAAAAATGTCAATGCATTTTTGTCTTATTTGAAAAACACATCCAAGTTGGTGATCATATAATGTTATTAGAGAGAAATGTAGTAGTAAATGCAAAAGTAGATTTAAATGTATGTACAGTAGATGTGTAATATCTTCCTGAACAATATGAGAGGTATAGCACAGAACAAAATAATCCTCTTTATAAAGAAGTAAAAATCTACCAGCAAACAAATTATTTTTTTAATCATTTTCCCCCTCTGACTACATTTTTAGCTTTAATATGCCTGTTGTGACAAGGAAAAACTATTTTTGAAGACACCAGGTGTAGCAACATTGTTGTGCTTTGTGTCGTGTCCTTTAAAGCGAGGAGCTTCGCCGTGCCACTAATGATGTTCCCAGCACAGACACACACAAGCAAGCAGCGCTGCCCTTTTGAGCCGCCAGCGAAGATGTAATTGGCATCATCATAATACATTTATCATTATCAATTTGGCAAAGGGCTGTCATGCCTACTGCAGCCAGTTTTGCTCCCGCACTCAAAAAGCAGAGGGCAAACGTTGAGAGATACATCATCATATCAACATTGACTTGCTTAGCAAAAACCATTAGGCGATTGATGAACGAAGCACCTCCAGAATCAAAGCTGTCGTGACACTTCCTCTGGCCTCCGGAGAGAGGATCTATATATTGATGTTCTTGGTGGCTATTCTTCTGGCGACTGTCACCTCCATGGTCTGCCCAATGTGCAAGTGCACACTGTAATGCGATAACTGTCACAGAAAGTTATCAGCCATTCTTGCCAAGCGATGCATAAAACAAGAATGTTTATGCCACCGAATGAAATATGTAAATAATTCAGCTCCTCCACTGGAAATTGTTTTGGGTTGGCTTGTCTCTGGCGATGAGAAATCCTGTCTTCTAGGCAAAAACAGGGGTGTGGGGATGGGGGTGGAAGGAATTTCAATTTCCTCCTTTTTCTCGCAAACCCACACACTTGACATTTTTCCATTCCACTTTAGCGGCGTCTTTGAGGACCATAAGCTGCCAGAAATTTCCATCTCTTTTCTCCCTCATTGATTTGGAAGAAACAGCAACGGGCTAATGGAAGCTGTGAAGTATTAGCACATTTTGCTCTGAGAATTGAAATCCAAGCTCTGGACATAAATCCACTCCCTGTTATCGATGAGCAGATTGAGATGTGTGTTGAGGATTTTCATAGACCAGCTCAGTACTTCAAAGATCCACTCCCCTGCTGGAAATCCTGCGAGTGGGAGTGTTTTTTAAAACATTGGTTTGGGAAAAAACCCTCCTATCCCCACCAGTCTTCCTGTAGAGGTTTATAAAACAAATTAAGAGTAAAAGTTAGGGATAAATGCTGCTGGACCTCAACTGGTGATACTGGCAATGCCAGAGTCACAGGCCTGCTACAGCAAACTCAGGAAGCACTATACTGATGGAAAACAATCTGGACACGTAGATCATCTGGTCAACTGAGGCAATGTGACGCTGGTAAGGATCAACCATAGGCATTCTAGACATTCTATAGTCAGTATGTGACCTGAGTAATTTGACTCCGTTTTAATGCTCTTCCCGTATATCCGAGAGGAAGATCTATTTGTCTCACAAAAGATTGACGATGCTCTGTTTTAGCTCTTCTACCTGTCTCTGTTCTTCCTCTGTGGTTTGATCTGTGGATACCTATCTGCCTCAGTCACAGCTGTGCAATATAGGACAGACTGGCTGGATCTGACTTAATAATTTAAAGCCAATGGTATGTGGACATGGTACAGCACTTGCTCTTAACCTAAGTGAGCAGCCATTTTCTTTTGGAATCCCCACACACAATATGAGAAGCCAAAGAACTTTTTAGAACTCTCCTTCGGCATCGGGCTAGCCATGCAAATAAATCACTGTTTTACAAAAAATAATTCAGTGGAAATGCATGGATTCCAGTTTCTTCCAGTAGCAGCAACTGGAATCCATGCATTTCCACTGAATTATTTTTTGAATCTGATCCCTGATCATAGCTGTTCATTCTTACTCGTTGCTCGACTTATCGTGGCTAAATTTAAGATGGCTGCAAACGCTAAACTTCGTGAAGATACTGTCTGTATAAATCGTCTTGTAAGTAAACTACCAGTGCTTTTTCAAAGTTCTCAATGTCTCGTTTTAAATGTCAGGGCCCTCGGAAGTCTACCAATGAAGTGTGGAGATACATTGAGCCTCGTAAATGGGTGTAAAACAGTGATTAATTTGCATGGCTAGCCCGATGCCGAAGCACCACTATTGAAAAAGCTGTTGGTAGCATCGGCTAACTAGCGCCAGATTTTGGAGTGCAGGGGAGAAGCCGAGATGGGCTATGAGACATACGTTCACACTCGGTATCATGTTTCAATACACTTTAGGTCAATATCACACCGGAATTCTCCTTTAACAATGCATCACAAAAAAATTCACTCATAGCATAAAAATAATATGTTAGAAGACACACATTTTATATACTTTATTTGATTCCACTTTACAAGTCAAGTTACATTAGGAATCACATTTTCTGAATAATCCAGTAGATTAAAGCAGTAATCAATCTATCAGCAATCAGCAATCTATCATGAGTTTACAGAATCAAGGGTATAGGAAGCATAGTCTCTTCCAAATAAACATGCTTCCTATAATTGCTGATATGGAACAGTACTTCACTAGCTTGGCCTTCGTTTTATATAGTCCCCCAATGCAAAGTCCACGGACCGCCGACCTAGGCTACCAAACACTAACACAATGGGGTGGCATTTGTATCATAGGTTCTCAATGGCAAAAATCAAAGGCTGGTATTTGAGAGTTTTTGTACAGTACGAGTCCTCCATAAATAGGTCAAAAGCACATGACACTTTTTTGCATTCTGAGAAATGGAGATAATGTCCGGTGTGTTTGCAATTCCAGAGAAGGTGTTTGCAGGTGAATTAAACCATCAAAGTCAAAGTCAAAGTCAGCTTTATTGTCAATTTCTTCACATGTTCCAGACATACAAAGAGATCGAAATTACGTTTCTCACTATCCCACGGTGAAGACTAGACATATTTTACCAATTTAGGTCCACAGACAAACATAACATTCAAGTAAACAAAAAAGTAAGTAAATAAGAGGGCACATATAATAATGAAAAAATAAGAGCAGCAAAATTTGGTTGAAATTGTGCATAGACAGTCAATGAAATACTAGTGCAAAGTCAGGCCAATAAAAGGCTTGGGTAGTTCTGTTTGACCTAAGTAAGAAAGAAAGTGGCATAGTGGTGCAAGTTATGTAAGAGCAGCAGAAGTGTTGTGTTTTCAGGACAACAACACCAAGTTGTAAAGTGTACAAGTGTGCAAGTGGAGTAGTGCAGGCGGCCATTTTGGGTCCAATGTCCAGGATGTTATGTAGCTGAGGGTGGAGGGGGGAGAGGAGGGAGAGAGTTCAGCATCCTTACAGCTTGGTGTATGAAGCTGTTGGTGAGTCTGGTAGTGCGGGGGGCGCAGGCTTCTGTACCTCTTCCCAGAGGGCAGTAGATCAAACAGATTGTGAGCGGGGTGACTTGCATCACTCACAATTTTGGTCGCCTTGCGGGTGAGGTGGGTGGTGTAAATGTCCTTCAGGTAGGGGAGTGAAGCACCAATAATCCTTCCATTCAGAGTGGACAGTGGTGTGTTTATAGGTCTGCTCTTCCTCTGTGCGTGGGATCTGAGCAGCTATGAGGTCCAAAAGTCTGTCATGTCTGGCGATATACAGCCCTTTAAGAGAGCTATATACACACACACACACACAAACATAGACATAGAGGGGGGAGGGGAAGGGGGGCATACGGACTGAGGGTAGATTTATGAAAGACAGTTACTTACCCTCATAAATGTAATATTATATCATATTTCATTAGCGTTGCCTGCCATTGCAATTCAGTTCAGGACAAACAGAACATATTTTAAAACAATCAACCCACTGGTTCTCAAGTTATCAGGCTGCATTATGATAGACACGGATGGTTATCCGGGAGCTGGTCAATGATAAGCAAAACAACAAGCAAAGCAAGACTGGGGCTTTAAATATTGAAGTGAACACTGTGTCATGAATAAATGTATCTTTCAACAAAATTCCATTTGATTAAATATAAAATAATAACAACACTTGTCAAGTCTTCAACATCACTACTTTTTACTAATAATTAGTCAAATATCCCACAGTTTAGTTAAAAGCAAAGATTTTATTAAACACCACATCTCTCCAGTATCTTAATGTGCCTGCGATTAGAATGCATTTCCAATGTTCTTACCACAACATTATTTTAGGCACTTTCAAGAGAAAAGCTGTATGGAGTCCTCCTAAGGACTATCTATGCTCCTACATATCATATGTGTCTCGCACACACAAGATCTGTGACTATGTTTACCTCTCCCTTGTGAAGGTCTCTTTGCATGTACTCACACACACACACACACGCACACAGAGAAACAGACAGACACAGTCACATGTATGCACATGTGTGAACACACATACACACAAACACACAGGCAGACACAGACACATATATGCATATGAGTGAATACACACACACACACACACACACACACGTATGCACGTGTGAATACATACACACAGGGTGCGATTTGTAGGGGGGGATGGGTGGGATTTCCCACCCTCTGGTCTTGATATCCACCCCTCTGCTTAATTATTTTCATCGCCAGGGGGGACAACATTTATCCCCCTCTGCCCCTCATATTGATTGATGCTACATATTGATGCTACTTCATATAAGTAAAGCGCTGCAACGTGAGAACAGTCTAGTAGGCTAGCCTACATAATAATCTGACATCAGAAACGCACCGTCACCATCAGCACTCATGCTGCGGACACAGTGGCTGCGTGATAACTTCATTTGGCCTTGATCGTGCAGGACATTTCAGAATGTCGACTGTGTAATCCATCATAAATGGCTAGTTTCAATGGAAAAGTTAGCTGGACAATTGAAAGAAAACTAGATGTACCGCATAGCGGTACAAAATATGACCGCCGCTCAGTCCTGTACATCCGTTCCGCGAAAATAAATCACACTTCAATTTGTCTCCATATTTTACTCCATCCCCCACTCTTGAAACTTTTGTGTATGCTTATTTGGCATGCCTGAGTGTGTGATAAGGCTGCACAGAAAGTACCCCTACTGGTGCTGAAAAGGTGAATAGATTGTAGAATAGCCAAAGAAGATGTAGAATTGTTATAAAACCTTTAAAATCTCTAAACAATCACAAGTAGGGCAGTTCATCACAGTTCATCCATTGCAACTGGATTGATGAAAGGTCACTTACACCTGTAGGCTACATTGTATTTGGGAAAAGCAAAAGGTATCAGCATAATGTTATTTATTTATTTATTTTTATGTATTTATAAACAAAACCATCTCTGTCAGTTCCATGCCGTTTTCAACAGCTATCAAAAACAAAGGTCATTTTTTGGATGGATGGATTTTTTGTGAATGTTTCTTCTTCTACATAAGATTTTAGTCATCTTTAGTTCATGTAATACTTTATTGTCAATGCACAAATTAAGTAACAGTAGTCTGAAACGTTATTGTTAATGCACAAATTAAGTAACAGTAGCCTAGTCTGAAACGAAATGCTGTTTTACATCTAACCAGTGGTGCAAATAACTGACATGTCCAAATGGGCCTTGATGAAATGCGTCGCTAGACTGTTCATACACATTTTAACGGGCCAAAGTTGAAGAGCTTTTGTCCGTTATTGTTAGTGCAAAATAGGCTGATTCATGTTCCCTTGCATTGTTTAACTGAGGTCCATGGCTAGTCTGGCTTTCATCAGACCAAGCTCAATCTTTTAAGAAATCAAAAAAAAAAATAGCGGGCAGATCAGGCTGGGTTCACCCAGCCTAGTCCATAGGCACCCGATATTGTTTAATTTTCCGATTGAGATATAGCCTTCACGCTCTGGCTATTCTAAATGCAAAAATGCATCAGGGAGTTATGACAAAACGGTAACTAACAAACTAGATCCTAATAGAAAGTTGTTAGCTTCCCTAAGCTACAGGTAGGATTATAAGGTAGGCCTAATGACAACATAAATTGTCAATAGGCTATGCTGGCGACACAAATAAAATCTCCTTTGGAAACCAATGGCTTACGCCTTACAGTATCAAGCGGACTTAAACTGTCATATCGTGGCGAAAAGTTGTAATAACATTCACGCAGCTCCATGAGTCAAGGAAAGCGCGAATGAAGTAGCCACTTCTAAATGGGACCCACTACACAGTAGCTTAAGGTGTTTTGCTAAAGCAGCCATAATGAAATGAAGGTGTCATTGTTTGGATACTTCACACACACATGCTTTTTTAATTTCACAGACTACAACTACCAAGCTGTAATCAAAGCACATCGATTCCCCTCTCACACCCTGCACGCACTTAAAACAAAATAAACAGGCGTCTCAGTCTCACGCATGTATAGGCAAAACTGTATCAGACCGATTAACGCGTTGGTAAATCTTCCATTGCACAGAATGATTTTGTAGCACGTGCAATAAATGACAGTCGAAAGATACAAACAGTGCTGCTATACATTTGCTTGGTATAACCGCATTTATAGTTTTCTACAAATGCAATAAATCAAATGCCTCCATCACTCAACCAACGCTTAACGGTAACATTACCTAGGTCCTTATTGATATTACAAGATTAACGCATACCTGCAGTAAAACCAAGCATGTCCGATAAACATCCTCAGATTTATTTTAGGCTTCAAGAAGAAATGGGAATTACACTTCATGTGAACATCGTCCTATCCTTATTAGATGTTAAACTGCGGTAAATTACAGTCCTTGTATGAAGCGTCCATTGTTTTTTTCCAACCCACTTTTAACTTCCAACAAAATTACGTCTCACTGCAACGATGCGCCATCTAGTGGACAAACGATAAACGACCAATACTGAAAATGCAGCCATGATGATGATGATGAATATTTATTTTGGCTTTCTTTTAATCCTACTGATTTTCATTTTTTACCGGGGCAAATCACAAATGAGTGATTATGAGCCAGGTTGATGTGGGCCCTTGAGACCAACATACCATAAAAGATTCACAGAGAACTGTTTCTGCCCTACCCTCCTTTCGGGGGGTCCAGTCCAGCGGGGGGGCTGCAGATGAAAACGAAAAATGACGGTTCCATGCTATCCATGTGGGGGTACATGCCCACCAAGTTTTGTGTACCCCGTCTTTCAGTGTCCCGGAATCCTTGTTGGTGTATGCGTCACTAAATGTACACATAAATTATTTTATTGTAAGGCCCCCATGAACGAAAGTACACAAAACTTGGCATGTATTCAGAGGGTGTCATAATGATCCTACACTTTTAATTTCGTGCAGTTTTGACCTTGTCAGCCAGAGATATTGAGATGAAAACACTTAATTTTTGCTTTTTAATTTTTTAACTAGGTGGCGCTATACATGAAATAAGTGGTAATGGGATGGATTGACATGCCCCCTTAAGACCAACATACAAAAAAAAGGTGGACCCCTAGGCCCTATGGTTCTCGAGATATTCACAGAAAACTGTCTCCGGCCACCTACAGGCCAGTTGGTGTATAGTAATATAAATTAATTTATTGTGTGGCCCCCATGAACAAAATTCCACGAAACTTGGCGTGCATTCAGAAGGTGTCAAAATGATCCTACACTTCCAATTTTGTGCAGTTTTGACTATGTTAGGTCACAGATACCTACAATTACAACACCTCATTTTTACTTTTTGTGTTTAACTAGGTGGCGCTATACATGAAATTAGTGGTTATGGAATGGGTTGACATGGCCCCTTGAGATCAACATACAAAAAAAGGTGGTCCTCCTAAACCTTACGGTTCTCGAGATATTCACAGAAAACTGTGTCTGCCCTACCCTCCTTTAGGGGGTGCAGTCCAGCGTGGGGCTACAGATCAAAACGAAAAACGATGGTTCCATGCTATCCATATGGGGTTACATGCCCACCAAGTTTTGTCTACCCCGGTCTTTCAGTGTCCCGGGAATCATTGACGGAAATTTGGACATCGCGAAAAAAAAAAAAAAAAAAAAAAAATGACTAAACCTATATGACCGCAAGCTGCGCTTGGCGGTCATAATGAGAAGGATTCAGTGAAGCATATCGTCATATTTTAGAACCTTCAAAATTAGAAAACTGATGCAACTGAGATGGAGGACAACTCCACGTATTCACCCCTTGCAGACACGTGACTTAAGTCACGTGACGGCTCCATGCTGGACGGCAAATTACATTATGTCATAAAGATTATGATGAACTGAACACCATTACTATAACATCTTTGTAGTTCAATATATTGCTGTTTGGGGTCTGATAGTCAAAGAAGATGCCAGTGGTGTTGTTAGATGAAATGGGTCATGATCGCAAATGTAAAGTTATTAAAACTGGTGGTAACAGCAAGGGGAGATAACGTTACGTTAGGCTACTGTAATTAACATTATGGTAAATGAACACCCATAAGTATTTCTGGACTAAAATATTGCAAAGCGATTTGGTTACTTTATTTGTCTTGCTTGTATCAGTTGTAACATAGTCAAAACGTTAAGAATGTCATATCAGAACATGAAATAATAACTAGCTGCCACACTTAGAAGCTAGCTTCTAGCTATTCTAGCTAACGTTTATCGTAGCTCATAGTGCTAGGGCTAATGTAACTCGTCAGTTTGTATGTTGCCCAGTGAATAAACTTACTTCTTACATGTCTTAAGTTAAAGAATTGAAAGAAATAGGAAATTAAAAAAAAACTTGAACGGTATTATCTGTTTACATTCATGCCTAAGTGCTATCTGCCGTCCTGTTCAGAGTCTATGGTTGCTATAGCAACCGCTGCTGTGCTTCATACACTGAGGAGATAAGCATGCAATTGTGGTTGAAATACTCCCGAAACACAAAGAAAACAAACCAAAATATATCTATGCAAGAACATGGGATGTTGTTGTATTCCAAACAATAAGCCAACAGTCGTGGAAGGGCATTACTACGGTTAAATCTCACTATAATCTCCTAGCTGTGCGATATGTCCCATTACAACCCATTGATTTGATTCGTGTTCTTGCTGTCCACTAGGCTATTTTGCTGTGGCGCGAACAAAACGTGACGTCACTTGCAAGGGGTGAATAGAACGTAGGCCTATTGTCCGAAGGAACTTACATTAAATGAGGAGATTAGCTGAATGTCACAAAGTGTTACAGAAATTGCTTGGCATCGCTTATTCAATGGCTCTCTACCGAAACACCTGTAGTTTGCGGAGGACGAACGAGAAAGCACTCGTTTGATAAATCAGCCAGTAGGCTAGGCCTAGTAGACAAATAACTTTCAGAAATAATCTGTACTGCAAAAACGAATGTTGGTGGGTATTTAAACTATCTAGCGGGTGTTTTAACAGTTGCAAGAAATAGAAGCTTCTTGGTCTTTATGTTCTGGTTCGTAAATTATTTTCATAAAACTTCAAGTTGCCCTATAACTTTACTCTCCAAACTTCACTGCACTGTATCCAATTAACTGACAGTATGATAGTAGGCTATTTATTTTCTGGGGGTTACAAACTTATTCAAAATCACCCCCCTCTGGTTTTTACACAAATCGCCCCCTGCATAAACACACACACACACACACACACACACACACACACACACATACATAGACAGACATAGACACAGACACACACACAACCTTGGGAATGACAGCTTCAGCAAGCAGCCTCTCCTGGCTGAGCAGCAGCGGAGGTGGCAACAGCGGCTCTGTTTTGATCTGAAATGTTTCTTTTTCTTTATATAAGTCTGCCCAAACCCTAGGGAGCCATCTCGCTGCCCGGTGTGTGTGTGTGTGTGTGTGTGTGTGTGTCTGGCTGTGTATGTCTCTTTCTATGTTTGTGTTTGCAGGGAACAAAGCATCACCTTCTTGACAAGCAGCTACAGGGCAAAAATGTGGCCTTAGTCAATAGCACAGTGCAACAGAGTGTCGGGGTGATGAAATCCACCAGGGCTCCCCCTGTGGCTAAGATGAGCAATCCGCAGGTGGGACTCAGCTGGAACCGCAAAGCAAATGTCTGTCCTAATAACACAGGGAGGCTTCTGCAGTTCAGTGTAAGTGACAGTCCTTCAGCTCTCACAGAAAGACACTGTGAAAGGAAAAAAATTACTAGGCTACCGGCGAGCCAGTGCGACTGTATGCATTATATGAGTGTGTAGCGCCCCCTAGGCCTATCTCCTGGTACTAAAGGGCGTTTCCCGGGTTCTTAAACTAATCCCAGTAAAGTATATATAATATATAGAATTCTTGCTGACCTTCTGTTTAAATGTCTGTTTGTGTCTTTACATGTACTTTGAATAAATAACTTTTTAACCCTTGTATACTTACTTGTGTGTAACTGACTTAAACCATATTCACATGAAATAACATTTACATATGCAATCTATTACCCAATGGTATCTTAACACTAAGTAAACACTCAGAACTCAGTTATTAAAATGTTAAATAAAAATAGTTTACTGAATATAAATATTCAATTTACCAAAAGAATGAATTATCAATATAAACAAAAAAAATAGATACAAGTGTATCAATGGAGCAAAGTATTCAACACATACTTTCTTAGCAAATGTACAAGAAATCAAAATGTTACCGCATTACCTCAAAAGCCTCAAAATGCAGTAGGAGCTTAGAAACTAGTAGGCTACATTAGCCACACTTTAGCTAACAGTTAACAGTAAGCTTAAAGTACAGTACACAACACATTAACATGAAAACACATACACGGGCCCACGCACACACACACATTCACCGCGTGATTCACCCACCCCAGTCCTAGCCGGCAAATGAGCTAAAACCTAGCAGCTAACCGTTGCAGGCCTGGAGCGTCGCTTGTGGTCGGCGTGGCCAAAAACAAATGACCCCTTCACTCCGTTAGAGCAAGAGAAACAAATAACGATACCTTAATCCCAAGTGGTAGGTTTCCGTCGAGGAGTCACCGCCGGCACAGGCAGGCAGTCTCTCACACGCAATGACCATGGACTGGCAGCTCACTCAATGACAGGAATCCTCTCGTTGGCGAGATGACAACTTTTCCAAAACGTCAACTACAAAGTCTTGGCTTCCAAGTTCACAATTTAGTCCGACTGGCAAAATATCACGTTTGTCACGTTCTATTTCAAAGTTTAGTCACTTAAGCGGAGACAGTCCTCAGCGTGGCTTCTCCTCAACTCTCCAGTCTCCTCTCTGTAGTTTTGCAACCTTTCACCTCACATGTAATTCCATGCATACAAAAGTCATACAATGAAATATATTTTTTAACACAACATCAAAATATTATATGTTACATTATACATTTCACTTTGCCAATGAAATATTTTTAACAAAAACTCTTAGAATGAATTTAAACACATACATGACTTAAACACAGTTGTGTATCAAACTACAACTCCCATAATCCCTTTCACTTACCCAAATTGAATGGAATGGAGATGAACTACAATAAGCTTATTTCTTGAGCTTACTCCTAAATTCTAATATTATATAACTTCAAGATAATTTTAGTTCTAATGAGCAATTATGAACTTTATTTAATCTAAGTTATGTAGCACTTATTTATTTAACTTAAATGCTTTTTAGCACTGCGCTACACCCTCCCCCTTCTAAAGGCTAGCATGTCCTCATGCGCTATCATTTAGACATGAATAAGTCCACTTCTTTCAGGGCAAGGATTAGCAAGAGAGCATCTAAAACACTGGGCCATAGGATGACACCAAAGTGTTTTGCACTTCCTCTTCTCAGGCTCTTGATTTATGTGAACCACAGTAAGGGGCTTATCGACTGGCTTCCCTGGCTCATCATACGTAAAGCGTGTCACAGGTTTTACCTGTCTTTTGGGACGTTTTTCACAGGTAAGTTCTTCCACAGGCACTTCATTTTCAACCACTTCCCTCTCAGCAGGATGTTCTCCCCCTTCAGACTCTGAGGCGCCCACAGGGTCAGGTTGTGGTTGTAGACTACTTCCTGCTTCATCATCTACAGGCGTTTCTCCAACTTCATTTTCCACAGATGATTCTCCAGCTTCTCCAACTTCTTGAGCATGGCTTTGCTCCAAGTCATCAGACACTGGGGTACTCTCGGGTTGGATTTCTCTTTCAGGAACAGCAGGGGGTGTGGATCTGAACAGTTAAGCTCACATCATCTCTCAGAGGGAAATCGACCCATCATATTCCTCATCAGATGAAGACTCTTCAAATCCATCTTCAGTATCCATCTCTCTGACTTCCTCATTCCGTGTTTCCTTTCTTTCCCGTTTTTGTTCTGGTCACAGGGCGATGAGGGGCCTGTTTGCTCTCCTCAGGGGTTGTCAACCTCACAGACTCTCCTATGGGTAACAGGTGGTCTCTATGAAGTGTCCGTATACCTCCCATTCCTCTTTCAGGTTTCAATCTGTAAACAGGTAAGTCTGGCAATTTCTTCACAACAATGTATGGCAATGAATTCCACCTATTCTGTAACTTGTGTTTTCCTGTAAATCCCAGATTCTTTATCAACACTCTGTCTCCTTGTTCCAGAGTATGATGTCTCACTCTTCTGTCAAAGTTTTTCTTGTTTCTGTCATGGTTCTTTTTTGCGAGCTTCAGATGCAAGCTTGCACGCATTCTTCAGTTCTCTTTTCATGTTCTCCACATACTGCTGGTACTTCACTGCATCCTTCCCATCAGCAGAAGTGTTGAAGCACACATCAATGGGCAAGCGGGCTTCTCTCCCGAACATGAGTAAGTATGGCGAATAGCCAGTAGCCTCGTTCTTCATTACAATTATGCGCATGGACTAGTTGACTGATGCTCTGACTCCATTGTGACCTTTTAGCTGGATCCAAAGTTCCTAGCATTGACAGTAGCGTCCTGTTGAATCTCTCTGGTTGTGCATCACCTTGCGGGTGGTAAAGGCGAGGTTCAAGACTTACGGATGCCTAACATCACCAACAGTTCTTTGATAAAGGCGACTTTCAAAGTCTCGTCCCTGATCTGAATGGATTCGGCGAAGGTAATCCATAATGCACAAAGAATTTCTCAAACAGGGTCTTGGCTACAGTCATGGCTTTTGATCTTTACAGGGAAAGCTTGGGCGAACGGGTGAAATGATCTGTTACGACCAACACATTTGCGATCCCTCGAGTCTGGCTCAATAGACAAGAAGTCTATACAAACTAGGTCAAGTGGACCTGTACTTGTGATTTGACTCAATGGAGCAGCTCGTTGTGGAAGTGACTTCCTTTGCAGCGCATCTCCTACAGTTCTTGACATAATCCTCAATGTCAGTGGTCATTCTTGGCCAGTAAAATCGTTCCTTCAGGAGTTCAGTTGTCCGTTCGACTCCAAGGTGTCCAGTGCCATCGTGGAGGGAACGAAGGACCATCCGACGGTATTTCTCAGGTAAGACTAACTGTTGTCTTTCGTCTCCAGATTGTTTGTTCACCACCCTGAAGAGAAGGTGATTCTTCACAATCAGCTTGGGACTTTGTCTTTGCAGGAGCACTATGCTTGGATCTTGACTCCTGGCCATAGCCTGAAGCTGGCCAGTCTCAACAGCTTTTTTTACGCACCTATGACTGAATCTTGTTCTTGAGCTCTTCAATTCATGGTGGCTCAATTGTTCCCCAGTTGCTTATCTCCAACTGTGTCGGACAGGCATAGACACTAGGAACACTCTTGGGGTTGGCTCCTAGTTGGTCTATAAGTCTGTTTGACTCAGTGTTCCTGTATGGAGTTGCTATTTGGCAGATGGCTCTAACCCCAGGGGGAGATATCTCGTTCCAGTCAGGAGACACTTCAGTGGATGGTAACTGACGTGAGAGCAGATCAGCGTCAATGTTGTGTCGACCTGGTCTGTACTGGACTTTGAAATCATAGGTGGCGAGAGCTGACAACCACCTATGTCCAGTTGCATTGAGCTTGGCAGTTGTTAGGACGTATGTGAGTGGGTTATTATCTGTTCTCACCGTGAACTTAGCACCATAAAGATAATCATGGAACTTGTCCACGACCGCCCATTTCAATGCGAGAAACTCCAGTTGGTGGATGGGATAGGCGCTGCTCAGGGGCACTGAGTTTGCGGCTTGCAAATGCTACAGGCCTCAGGCCTTCAGGATATTCTTGATTGAGGACAGCGCCTAAACCATTCAGACTTGCATCTACATGGAGTACATATGGTTTTGATGGGTCAGCAAATGCTAGCACTGGGGCATGAGTGAGGCAGTGAATGATATTATGAAATGCCTTGGTGCACTCTTAGTCCCAAGCGCTCCCCAAAACTCTCCTTCTTTGAAATAATACTTCTTCTCTTGGGCAGCCTTGTGCCTATTCTTAGGAGGGTAGCCTTTTGTGAGCTCAGTGAGGGGTCGAACTATGGCTGAGTAGTTCTTAACAAACCTTGTGTAGTAGCCACAGAATCCGAAACGACCTTAAAGATCTCAGATCTGTAGGCACCTTCCAGTCCTTGACCGCACTCACTTTCTCAGGATGCGGTGGCTATTCCTAAGCGCAGAAACAATGTGTCCAACATACTTTACTTGTGGCTGACAAAACTGGCACTTGTCAAGTGAAATTTTCAGACCACACTCTTCAAGTCTGTCGAGCACTTTAAATGAGTGGTTCTTCATGTTCCTCTAAGGTTAGTCCGAATACTATGATGTCATCTAAATA
Source organism: Alosa alosa (assembly GCF_017589495.1). Lineage (NCBI taxonomy): Eukaryota > Metazoa > Chordata > Actinopteri > Clupeiformes > Clupeidae > Alosa > Alosa alosa. The sequence goes on along the minus strand of NC_063193.1, from coordinate 11,235,846 downwards.
GACAATCACCTGGAGCAGATGCATGTCCCCACGGCTCTCTCCATCAACTGTTGGAAGGTTGCGGGGCTCCAGTTATGCCTTGGGGCATCGTTGAAATTCATAGAACCCTAGAGGACATATGAATGCTGTTTTTCTCTGTCTTCTTCAGACATGGGTATCTGGTAGTACCCACTCCGGAGGTCTAACACAGAAAACCAGCGACTGCGGACAGGCAATCAAGGCATCGTCGATCCGTGGAGTGGTGTACTGGTTAGGGATTGTTCTGTTGTTTAGCGTCGCGATAATCAATGCACATGCGTACACTCCGTTCTTCTTTCTGACAATTACTATTGGCGGCGCATATGGACTTCTGGATTCTTTGATGATGCCGCTGCCAGCAGGTCTTTAAGGTGGCGGCGTATGTCATCTATATCCGCTGGGGCTATCGTCTGGATCTTTCTCTGAAAGGTCTTGGGTCACTGAGTCTTATGTGGTGCTCCACACCCTTGGCGAAACCCACATCCCACTCATCAAGAGAATGCATTACCTCTTTTGGATAGCTTCTGGCCGGCCAGCCTGTTCCTCCAGACCTCTGGAATGGGAGATTCACCAAAGTCAAACATCTCCTCAAGGACCTTGGATGTAGATTTAGGTCTCTGGGCCATCATAACTGTGTCAGTGGGATACACATAAGCAAGTACTGTTCCAGCAGACAGAGTAACTTCCCTCAGTGTCTCATTTCTCAACAGTACTTTGAAACTGTTGACATTTAACTCAGGCGATGTTAGCACCCGCGGGCTGAATGAGCACTTTCGAGCAGGTAGCGTCATAGAAAGTGGTGTTTCAACCATGACAATGTCTTTTTCTAAGGGTTTCTTGCACCCAACTTTGCAAACTGCATATCGTTCACCTCTGGCAGGAACAGATAGAGGACCGGACCCATCCATTTGACCTCTCAATGGGCTCTTCCACATCTATCTCTTGGCTCACGGGGAGAGGTTCACTTGTTTTGTCTGTGGTAAAATTCTGAAAAGCGAGCCTGTGAGTCTGAAGTGTCAGCATCTTTGCACAGAGCAGCTAGGCGATGGAATAAGTTGGCATTCATCCCAATGATGACAGGAATATGGTCTGGGCCACTTGGCTCGGGACAAACTAATGCTAATCTGGAGATAGACTCACTCACTCCGGTAAGTGTGGCTGGAAACTCCACATCTACTACTATATAGCCTAGATATGTGTAACTGGAGGAGCTCAAACCCCATATTGAAAGACCAGTGATGGGGTGGATGGGAACATGGGGTAAGTATTTCTTTTGCCACTTGTCAAATATTATCGTGACTTGAGATCCACTGTCAATAAGGCATTACGAATGGCCATTGATCTTGGCGCCAAATAGTGGAGGCAGGACCTGCAAAACCACTAGGAAGGTTGCTTTGAACAGGTTTCGCGAACATAGCTCTTCTTGCAGTAGGCATCTCTCTTGAGCCTTCAAGCTTTGTACTTCAGGGTCTATTCATTGCTTCACTTTCGCAGAAGTCATCTTTGCTTTCTGTTCTGGGACTTCAGGTGATGCTGGGGCCTTAGCGTGACTCTTCCAGCAGCGCGCAGCTCCTTGACCCATCAGCTTTCAATGCTTGAATTTCAGTGGGTTTTGGCGATTGGCGGCGTTTTTAGGGAGCACAGGTTTCACCGTGGCATCAAGCTTACACCGGGCAGCTTCATTTTCTTTCCTCCTCCACGAGATCTGTTCAGTAGCTTCAAGAAGTAGGCGGGGATTCTTTTCTCTCTCTCAGTCTTAACTTCAGCAACATCATGTTGGACTCAACAGCGCCCGCGAAGAAGTTGCTCAATTCGCCCTCTATCAACTTGTGCGGGTTGTAGTCCACCTCTCTGAACTACTTTGGTCAATGACTTGTCTACTCGGCCAGGAGAAACTCGAACAGCCGCTTCACCCGAAGTTCTGGCGAAGAAGTCTGAATGCAAAATACAAATCTTCACCGGACTCTGAAGTCCCAAACAGCACTTTCAAAGCGCAACAAGATGCTCAGATGCACTTGCATCACCATTAGACAATCTAACTGCCTTGATAATCTCAAGGGCAGGACCCTTTAAGCTTTCAACAATGTAAACTTCTCTTTTCCAGCACAATCACTTTCTGCTATCATCAGCTTAGCCTGCTCAATCAATTCTCCATGGTTTCCTCTCCCGCCGGGTAGGCACCACACCTGAGAAAACACGCAGTCGCTTGTAAGCAGTGGAATCACTAGAGCGGCTTTGTGGTCTTTTCCAGAGCTCACCAACTGCTCAAATTACAGCTTCAGGAGAACTAGTAGGAAAAGGGGAAAGCAAAGCGAACATCAGTCATGGATTTGCCTTCATCTTGTAGAAGCTTTCTGAGTTTTGCAGAAAAATCATCAGGGACAGGCTCTTTTTCTCTGGCGACCACAATCTTCCACACAGTATCACCATCTTTAATACCTCAGTAGGAACACCGCGAAGGATCAATCTTTTCCGCGACATTCACACAGCACCAGCAAACTTGTTTTAGGCGGACCTTCTTTTGAAAAACCCGAACCGTTACTCTACCAAATATTTTCACAGTTTCAATTGTGCTCTCAATAAAGGCTCGGCAGCATCAACTGGAACATCCAACAACAACAATGCATGATCGGGCTTAACCATTGCATCACTACACCAATCCAGTAGCTCTTGTTGCCAAACAGAACTATTTCCTAACTCCATTTTTTCACTAAAAGAATATAGACAGCAATGAAAGTTCAACCAACACTCTTTGGAGCATCAACATTATTAATCGGAAGGAAATAACAGCAAGAATCATCAGCAGTGCCTCCATTTTGTGTAAGCCCCCTAGGCCTATCTCCTTGTACTAAAAAAGTTTCGGGTTCTTAAACTAATCCCAGTAAAGTATATATAATATATAGAATTCTTGCTGACCTTCTGTTTAAATGTCTATTTGTGTCTTTACATGTACTTTGAATAAATAACTTTTTAACCCTTGTATACTTACTTGTGTGTAACTGACTTAAACCATATTCACATGAAATAACATTTACATATGCAATCTATTACCCAATGGTATCTTAACACTAAGTAAACACTCAGAACTCAGTTATTAAAATGTTAAATAAAAATAGTTTACTGAATATAAATATTCAATTTACCAAAATGAATTATCAATATAAACAAAAAAATAAGCTACAAGTGTATCAATGGAGCAAAGTATTCAACACATACTTTCTTAGTGTAAGAACTGTAATACCTGGCCAGAACTACAAGGCCCAGAATGCTTAGCCCGGGGAGGAGAGGAGGTGGCAAGGTTGAAGAGAAAAAGGGAGAGTTAGGCGTGGCTGGCTGGTGAACCGGCAACTTTCGGAACAGAACTTCGTTTATGCGTGAATCCTTATCCAGAGAACCTCCTCCTGAACATATCAAGGTTTACACTGGTGGCGGTGTTTCTTCCGTTCGAGTTTCGTCACAGTTTTCTCCAGCACTACAAAGTTGCCTACTGTTTGCAGTGAACTGTGGTGGATTAACTGCTAGAAATTTGCGACTTTGCTTTGCTAGCTGGCGCTAAGTGAGTATCGTTTCCATTCTCATCATGTCTCAAGAGGGCGTCGAGCCCCTGCGGATGTCGCCGCCAGGTCCCTCGGAAGCCGGGATGTTCCCCTGCCTCCGCCATTTTCAGACGATGGCAGCGAGACCTTCAATTGTGGGCCAGGCGTTCACGAGGTAATTCAGGAGGCGCTACAGAGACACTGGTGTGAATATGGATGCAATAATGGCGTCAGAGTTGCCCACTAGATTACCGCCTGAACTTTTCATTGTTTGGGATAATTTGCCCTCTGCAACCACGGCGTTAGTTTGCTTCAACAAAGACACATTTACAAGAGGCTTTTGGCAAAACAGGCGTAATAGCCTCCTTCCAGGCCTTTCCTAATTCACGTAGTAGGAGGCCAAATGAGGCCATTGAGGTGTATGCTGCTGATGTATGTAGATTGGTAAAGAGGCTTTTTCAGGCTTTGAGCCAGCTACAGAATATATGGAAGCTCACCGCGTTTTTTGGCTGGGCTGGATCAGGAACTTCAGATGAAGTGTCATGGCGAGGAGTAAAAACGTTCCAAGAGGCTTTTGATATTGCTACCCAAACAGAGCGTGCCCGACAGGCTGCTAAACTACTCCCACCAGCAGCACCTGCTCCAAACGGCTGCGGTGCCACAAGTCCATCAGTCAACACAATCACAGATGATACGGCACCTCTTCATAAAAAGTGGTACAAGATCTCACAGACACCGTCAGACACTTAAGCAAAGACAACTGACCTAAAACTGACGCAATGCCCAAACCTTGAAGTCACGTCACAATGCATATTCACCAACCGCCCTCAGAGATCCTCTTCTCCCGCGGGTGGAGACCAAAGTACTCCTCGGCAGCACAAAGAGATATGGTGCGGTTTTTCACCTACCAGTCACATGAGTCGTAAGTAATCTGTCTCCTGGTGGCACCACAATTGGTCTGCCTGCGTAGGTGTGGACAATGCGCCGAACAGGACTACTGTGCCGCGCCTTGTAGACCACACTCTCCACACAGGGGAGATTCCCAGAGACCACTACTCCAAATCGTCACCCTAATGCCGCAGACTACTCTGATGAGGAGTGTCACGGCCTCACTACAGTGAACCAAGAGGGAACTTCAGAAACCGTCGGTACAGCCCAAGTCCAGTCATAGCGTGGTCTCTCTTTCGGGGCGACAGGAGTGATCATCAACATCATGACGAGTGACCATGGGTATCAGGATGGCTATCGACTGGAAACTTCAACTAGCTGATGCGGTGGGGCATTCGTCAGCTAGCCTCAAACCAGCCCCAAATAGTAATTAAACTAGACCAAACTTCTTCTCATTGTGCAATGGGTGCCACCTTGTGGCCGAAAATACCCTGCACAAAAATTCTTCTATAACGAAATGACAATTGCAACACTTTAGTTGCCTACATAAGGGAATAGTAGAAGGGTCTGATATGCATATTATACTGGACACTGGTTCAAACATTTCCTTTATTTAATGAGAATAAGAATGTCACTTCCATCATTGAACAAAAAGGCCTCTCAAAAGGACTTTATCTTGTCTAAGTCTGTAACAGGGCAACATTTGGACACACTTGGCACTGTGAACATTGTTGTCTTTTCTAGGCTCACTCCTGAATTTGCAACATGAAATTACAAGTTATTAGGAATGTTGGTCAGACTATTATACTTGGCTGGGACTTTTGCAACAACATTATGCTGTGCTAGATTTAGGTAGAGGTTTATGTCATCTTCTAATCAAGATCTGCCCTGCTTCAGCACCTCAGAAATGACGCAGACAGCTGCACTGCCCAGATTGTTGAATGCACCACCATACCCCTCACTGTGAAATGCACTTTGTTTGCGTGAGACTGATGCCTCTGGTTTAGCTCATCTTTTGTTCACCGACAGGATACAATGGTCTCTTGGAGCCTTACCACACACAGATTGGACGGGGTTGCGGTAACGTTACACTTGCAAGAAGCTGACCTGCGGTTTTACTGTTGTCGCGGCGTCATGAACCACAATCTCCCGGTATTGCTCCAACCAGGTATGCAGCTAGGACCAGTTCGCACTCAGTAACGAACCAATGAAATCAGTACAAGGTAGTCCTGCAGTTTGTCAGATATCAGCCACCCCATCAATGTCCCCACAGTCTTTGCCATTTGATGTGAAGTGTGGCGGTCTTTCAGGTTCTCAGTTTTTCTGAACTTAAATGTCTCTTACTGTCATACGGATGTGTTCAACAAGACTCAAATGACTTTGGAAGAACTGGATTAGTTAAGCACAAAATCAATACAAATTCAGCTTTCCCCATCAGAAAACTAGCGCCTACAGCACCTCTCCACATGCAATCTGTGAGATTCAGTCTACAGTGAAGACATGGTACGGCACAAGACTTAATAGAGGAAGCCATAGTCCATGAACAGCGAGTAGTGGATGCCCGAAAAAAAGATGGAAATTAAAGCGGTTCTGTATAGACTATAGGGCACTAAATTCAGTCACAATCAAAGGCAGCACACCCTTTGCAGAACAGATGACACCCTAGATGCACTGGGCTCTGCTGTGAACAGTACCATGGACTTGTCATCAGCGGGCTATTGGCAGGTTTGGCGCAAGCCGAACAAGACCAAGAAAAAGCGGCATTCACTGCCTGGCGCTCTCTCTCTATCATTTTAAAGTGCTGTGGATTAGTCAATTCACCCCCAACATTTCAACATCTTATGCAGCTGGTACTACAGGGATTGTCTTGGAAAACATGTTGAGTATTGCATGATGATATAATTGTATACAGTAAAATCCTTCTCTGCTCATTTTGCTGCATCTGAGGAGGTGTTTGAGCGATCTCAAACCATAAAGCATAAATTGAAACCGTCAAAGTGTGACTTTGCACAATCTCATGTGACATTCATGGGAACATGTTGTTTTCACCATCAGGTGTGCAACCAGACCCAAAGAATATTGACAAAGTGAGGATTGGCCAACACCAGAGAATCCTACTGAGGTTAGGGCATTCTTAGGACTCTGTTCTTATTACAGACGTTCGCCATCAGTTTGCAGGGTATTACACAGCCTCTGCATGTCCTTACTCAGAAGGAAAGCCTTTTTCATGGACTGATATGGGCAAAAGCATTTGACACTCTCCGCCATGCCCTCACACACATACTGTTGGCATTTTGGGTTATACCAAGAATTCTTTGCTTTTCACTGGCCTCTAATATATCTATTGGATGTGTGCTGTCACAGCTAAGGCGAACAGCAAAGAACACGTCATTACCTATGGTAGTCATACCCTCCCATCCACGAGAGGCGATGGTCAACATTTGGTCGGGGCTGTATGGGCCATTATTAATGGTCCGCCAAGACATTTTCGCCCAGTATCTCTCAGGCCATCCATTCCGAATCATTACAGACCACAAGCCTCTCCTAGGACTGAGAAAAATAGCCTTGGATTGTGATCCAACTGGGCCTTGGGGCAAGATGGGCACTGGAGATAGACTTATATGACTGGACAATTGAACACAAGCAAGGTCTCAAACACTGCAATCGCAGGACTCTTTATCGCCCGGCGTCCATGTCGAGTGAAGACAGTATGCCTATAAGAGACACCATACATGTGAACTCAGTTTCAGCACAAGCACAGGTGATCCTGCAGATTGTCAGTCATCACCAGAACCGTTGACTTTGTCAGTACAGCCTGCTGTGGCGAATCCTGTACCCAGTGAATCATCCTGGTTTGACCTGAACAGACAAACTCTTCAGGATGCTCAAAGAAGACCCTGTCTTGAAAACTGGTCACCGTATGGAACCCAGGTGACAGTGAACCACCCAGCACTACAGCTGAAGTGTGGGCTGCCACCGGGTCGTCACTACTGAAGAGTTTCCCAGACTGGTCATTGTTAATGCGGATTCTATATTATGTAAGGGTCAGACCCCCACCAGGTGACCCTGTCTGTCAAGTGAAATTGGTCCGACTAGGTTGCAAGAATGAAGTCTTTAAGATGTTACATGGCCATTCCCTGGCCTGACATTTTGGCTGCAAAAGAACATTACAAATGCAGTAACCGTTGTTATTGGCCACACATGAGCGAGGACGTACTCAGTGGTGCCTCAATGTGCTGCATGTGAGGCCGCGGGCCACGCGAATTCCTGTAGGCTAATGCAAAACATAATGACAACTAAGCCTTTTGAAAGATTCCGGCTGACTTGGCCGGAACTGCCACTCAGTCACAAAGGGCAATGCGTTATATACTAGTTATAATGGACTACTTCACAAAGTACATGGTTATTTGCTCTACGGACCAAAACAGCGACCGTTGCGAAATGCTGTTGAGACTACATTAGTAGACATGGGGTACCACTGAGTCTGCACACAGATCAGGGGCGCCAGTTAATCAGATTTGGTCAAGAGTTATGCACACACCTAGGAATCCACAAGACACGGACAACGCTATATCCCATGTCCAGATGGTATGGTAGAAGAGCTAACCGTTCTATTAAAGACCAGTTAATAAGTTCCTCTACACCAAAGGGGTGAATGGGATGATCATCTCGCCATGTTGAGTTTGCATATGTCACAAGTGTGCATTCATCAACTAACCACACTCCTTTCTTTCTGACTCATGGTAGAAGCTCGTTTGCCGGCAGATATCATTCTTAGGGACTTGCCAACGGCAAATGCTACCTGGAGCGCCTGGTGAATACGTACGCGGCTGTGAGACAGACTTTATTCTGCATTTAATATGGTAGCAGACAACATGGCGACGCAGGTACTAAACAAGTATTACTATGACATACATGAGGCACAATGCTATGAAGCAGGTGACCTTGTGTGATTGAAATCTTCAACTTGCCAGACACAAGTTATACCCAGATGGGCGGGACCTTTCAAAGTGTACTGCAAGCATGCCGGCCATCCCAGGGGAAATTGGGGTGGATTACAACCTACAAGACCAACTGGGGCCAAGGGCAAAGCCAAGGTGGTTCACTATAATGGCCTGAAGCCTACCGTTCACCATGGACTTGTAACTTGGCCACTACTCCTGGCCTGCACAACCCGGCAGCTCACGGCCTCTCGGCTTCCGGCCCTATGTCTATCAAGCCCGGTGAGACTGTGGCAAGTGAGCCTCGTCTTCCTCAACAGTGGACAGTGCCCTGACCCAGTGGCAAACACACCTCGTCTTCCTCAACGTGGACAGTGCCCTTGACCTGGTGGCAAACACACGGTCATTGCCCTCAGGAACAGGGAAAAGCAGATGTGAGCATGGTGGCCTCACTAGCGGCTTTAGAGTTGACGCCAAAATCTCTCTGTAAAACAACTGTTTTGAATGTTCACATACATTATATGGCATGTATTTTTGTTCAGCTGATGGAGTGTGCGATTACTGGATTAAGTGTTTG